>NW_027271676.1:122500-150000 GCF_040938485.1 Diadema antillarum
TTTGTTGTCTAAGTTTTATCCACTGCAATGTTAATCACTCCAACTGCATTTGTTTTAATTGCATGCACATGTTATAAACTGTAAGCCCCTTCAGATAGTACATCTACAGTAGGTACTTTCTGTCTGTTATTATTAGTAAGGACTGGTGTTCTGATGAAAATTCATAGTAACTTTGGAAACCATACGACAGAGATTCTAAAAATATTACTCGTGTTTAGAGGATGGCACGACAGCTATTACTGTCATATGAGATGTTAATTACAAGCCATTGGCCTACGTGGTCCTTCTTGGAAGAATAGTAATAAGAAGAAAAAAAATAAGATAATAAGTTGACATCTAACGTAGATATACGTGTAACTACATTAGTTTGACCAGGTACTCTTGCCATATCTATAATATAACTTTCGTGCCACCTCAGCTGTGATTATTGGGATTTCATTCCATCTACGTAATCATTGATTATAGATTTCAGACCTCCTTACTGGTTTTTTCCTTCTACACCCAGCCTTGACACTAAAGTTTAATTAATGTCTTCATTGCAGTTCATTTTTACCACCGTGCAGTATTTCAACCTAGGAACGAGCAGAAATACTCGATATCCTATATTGTACACTAAAGCGTTGAAACTATAAACTTTTTATGCATGCAGACACAGTCGAAGCGCTGGGGCTCTATCTTAGCAACCGGCAACAGGCAGTCAAAAGGGCGGATGTTTACACCACCTGCTCCGTCTTGAGATGAATGAAATACTGGTTTCTGGTTTATCTCCTTTTAGAGTTCCCTCTCTCCTGTCTTCCCCTCTCTCCCCTTTCGCTCTCTCTCCTCCTCCTCCTCCTATTCCTCCTCCTCTCTCCCTCCCTCTCTCCCTCTCTCTGTTTTTCAATCCATGAAAAGAGTAGGTCAATTACTCACGCAATATGGACTTTGTACTGAATGAAAAAAAGGGTAACAAATTATTACATGTAGTAAATGTCTGTGAATTTCTCCTTGCTATTCCTTACTTTTCACTAGCATGGGACTGCTTATTGGAAGCGCAAAGAGTCGGAAGATATTCGGCAAATGCGACTGATTAATCAGACGCCGAGCTTGGTTCTGGCAAAATAGAGAGCATCAGCCGGGCAGCGCTGGAGACAAATTCGGCTTTAATGAGGCTCAGTGAATTAAGAGTTCGGCACCGAATTTTTCGGCAGGTGATGCGCGCACTTTTCCATTCAGATGTGTCAGAAATCTTAATGAGCGCCATTTTCTGACTCGATTCTGGGTTTTTTCCTCCACACAACACCATATGTCTTCCATTTTGTGCGATGCATGCAGCATATGCAGGGGACCCATGATCCAGGTCTACAAATTATCACGACGTATAACCAGCAGAATGCGATGACTTCATTTTCAAGACGACCGCTCAAAGAGTGCGCAAATTAGGGACCTAGCTCATTAGTTGTTTTTTGCCCTTGTTCCTCTTTTGCTCATAGCGGTTCGATGTCCATTAGGACTCTTTGAGGCCGCAATACCTTGAGTGGCACAGACATAAGATGTTATTGTCACATCGATAGAACGGCGAAAAAGGGGATCTATATCTGATCTGCGATTTACAGTCTTAGGAGAGACCAAGCGGCATCGCGGAGTGCGCATTCATTCTCAGATTTTCCTACCATCCGCTTCCACCTGCCCTAGAGACTTACATCGCAAGTGAGAGTAAGTACGAATGTTGCCGGTGTCATGTTCGGCTAATTGCAAGTCATGATTATTTTGATTGATATCCCTGGGGGGAAATGCTACTACGTAATTGCATATTACAATCTCGATAATGCACGATACCGATGTATCATTCCACATTCACTTCCCCCAAAAAATGATTAACCCCTTCTTCAAACTGCTGACACCTGTTTTCGTCAACATTAACTGTTAAAAGAAAAGAGAAACGTCGTGGAATCTTACTGCTCTTGCCATGTGGCCGACACAACCTTATTTAAGGTAAGAGCCAAAAGTGGCAATCGTCTTTGTTTTTGTCTTTGTTTTTAATTTTTCTCTTGTTTGCTTTAAGGAATAAAGAAATCTTCTCATACTCTTTCATTTTTATACTTGGATGATATGAATGCGCAACCAGACAGAAACCATGCCTTAAAAACTGTCGTATCATATAGTAGTGACTTTTCATAATTATTGATCTATTAATTAGTTCATTCCTTTGTTTATCCATTAATTCGTTTACTTAAAGTTACTTCTTCGTCGAGAGTATGAAAAAGGTTGTGTCACAAGAAATGAATCATTGCTTAAACGTCAGTGTCCGCTCGTTCGATCCACTATCGAGCTGCTGCTGCCGTTATTGGAGGGTTGTTGTTGTTTTTGTTTTTGAAATAAAGTTAGCACACATCAAAACAAAAACAGAAAGGAAGAAAGGGGGGAAGAGAGATGTCAATCTTATTCCAGTGGACAGGCAAGGCGCCCACCTAAGCCAAACCGCACCATAAACATTTACGCTCTTGAACGCGTAAAGTGACAATCGTGAACGCGACCAATACAAATAATGACCACTACGAGGCGGCTCTTACAGCCGCGGCGTGGAACGTGGTTGGTAAGGATAGCGGCCGAGGCGTGAAGAGGTTGGGTATGAAGGGGTGGAACAAGTGCTTAACGCATGTGTGTTAACCGCTGGCTCTTGGCAAAGACACTCTGGTCGGGCTCTCGTAAACACGGCAGACGGCGAGGGGGAAGCGAGTTTCCATTTTGCACCTATACTCATGCATTGCATCGCTCGCTTGCAATATTTTCAGGATTGTCGTAACGATCTGGGAGTGATGTTTGTATAGGAAACACTCCATTAACCTTTCTAACCCGACTGACCACATCACGTACTGCGCATTTCCCTCGCAATACGCCGAGCTGTGCTTTGGCTTCCTAGCAGGCGCCTTATCGTCTTCAAACAAGCACTAACCACAAAATGCATACTCACATGCAGGAGGTTTATGATGTAGTACACTGGTAGGGACTACAGAATCATGCCTTTGATATCTACTAATATGACTCTCGACGAACTTGATGACAGTACATAACTGCTTAGAAACCACTGGCAAGTCTCTATAAATTTGCATAATCATTCTTTGTGAGTCATTTTCTTTTCACGTTCGTCCGGTTCGATAGTTTCAAGTACTGATGCAGTCAGTTGTTGGTTTTTATTCTTCAATTTTAATTCGTTTGTTTAACGAAATCAGGGGATTTCAGATTGCTTTTCCAGTTATCTGACAAAAAAGAAGAAGAAAAGGAACAAGTCTTGACCTTATACAACAAAGATTATGATGTATGATTTGAACAAGTTCCGCTTTCCCTCTCAGAGAAGCACCGAAAAACACTGCATATAATTTCTACTATATATTGCCCTTACAGCTAATGAGTGCGTGTCTGTGTGTATTTCCTTACATCATTGCCTTTTATTAGAAATTCGCTTTTCTGTCTGCCTTCGTATTTCAAATGGTACTCCTCCTCACTTTGTTGATTGTGTTTGTCCTTACATACTTGGCTTCTTCTTTTTTTTTAACAATTTCCTACACCATCACACGGCTGCTGTTGTTATCGGTACTCTGCTACTTTTGCAGGATTACTTCTTAGAGCGGCTCGTATTTTGTGTGCTTCTTTTTTTTTATGTCACTTATGTTGACAAAGCATCATCATGACCGTTACTGAGGGGTACCCGGCTGTGAAGCTATCTATCCCCGACTCCCCCACCCCCAACCCGTCACAAGAGTATGTCCTTTACATCTAAATCAGGCGAACTGTTTCGATTCCTATCTTCAGTTACCCCCACCGCGATCCATTTGTTATTCCGCTCGTCCAGCTAATTTTCACACGTTTGGCTGACACGTAAAGGCCAAGTTAGGTTACGATGACGTGCGTCGCGCGTACGCACTCGAACTTTCAGATTTTTTATCTCTTGCTCTCTCCCTCCCCCCCCCCCCCCCCCTCTCTCTCTCTCTCTCTCTCTCTCTCTCCCTCTCTCTCTCTCTCTCTCTCTCTCATTTCAGTCGGTCAGGGGTTTGAGATGTATATTGTTGTCTCTTAATCTGAAATCCTAGGAGGTCCTGATTGTTTGGACGGACACATGCAGCCGGTCGAGTGGTAGGACACTTAACTCTGTGCTATGATTACATCGGCCAGTTTCTTTCCGCCTTTTAATAAGCGTTGTCCAGTAATCCTCCCCCAGTAGCCTTTTTAATGAGCATGAGGTCATCCCCGGATAGCGATGTCCGAATCGACGGAATGCATAAATTTCCCCGCTTCACGGTAAAAAAAATTCCTCCCCAGTTAATTTGTTTCTCTGATGAATGTACTCATCATTTGCTAAATACAGTCAAACTCGGATACCTCGAATTCGTCGGGACTGAAGAAAATGGTTCGACGTACGCGAATTTCGAGGTACGCGTACGTCGAATTTTCTTCGACTTATCCGATGTTTATCGATGTTCAACGTTTATCGATGTTCAACATGGTGTCTGTTATATTGCCTACTGATTGTTTGCATGCTTGTCAATTTGAATTGAATCAACTTTTATATGAATGAATTGAGTGAAAATCGGAAATGAAATCAAAATTTCAGAAATAAAGATTTTGGTGGCCCGATCGCGCCACCAAAAAAAAAAAAAAAAAAAAAGTCGGATGTTTGCCTTTACGTTACAAAATGAACAGCGGTGACAACCGGCTACGTAAGATGCTAAAATAAATGTCAGAGTTTTGCGTTTAATTGTGGAAATGAATGACGGTAATATTCGACTCGGTATGATAATAAAATAAATGTCGGATGTTTGCTCATACTTTTGGAAATGAAAAACGATAAGACTCAGCTCCGTATGGTGCTAAAACTAATGTTAGATATTTGATTTTGCGTTCGGAAATGAATAAGGATAACATTCGGCTCCGGAAGACGCTGAAATAAATGTCGAATTTTTGCTATGACGTTCGGAAATGAAAAACAATAACATTCAACTCCGTACGATGGTTAAATAAATGTCGGATGTTTCCTTATACTTTTGAAAGTAAATAGCAATGGCATTCGGCTCCGGAAGATGCTGAAATAAATGTCAGATGATCGTTTTTATGTTCGGAAGAAAATAGCAGTAATATTCTGCTCCATCATGTCCATATGATGCTAAAATAACTGTCTGATGTTTGCTTTTAAATTTCGAAATGAATAACAGTAACATTCAGCTGCGTTTAATGGTAAAATCAATGTTTGATGTTTGCTTTGACGTTCGGAAAAGAGTAACAATAACATTCAACTCCTGACAATGATGAAATAAATGCTGGATGTTTGCTTTTATGTTCGAAAGTAAATTGCAATAACATTTAGCTCCGGAAGATGCTAAAATAAATGTCGAATGTTTGCTTTGATGTTCTGAAGTGAATAACAATAATATTCAACTCCGTACGCTGATAAAATAAATGCCGGATGTGTGCTTTTACGTTCGAAAGTAAATGTCAATAGCATTCAGCTCCGGAAGATGCTGAAATACATGTCGAATGATTGCTTTTACGTTTGGCATGTTTGGAAGTGAACAGCAGTAGCATTCTGCCCCATACGATGATAAAAAAAAATATTGGATATTTGCTACGGTACATTTCAAAATAAATATCAGTAACATTCAGCTATACGTTTCGTAGTCCAAAATGTCTGATATCTGCCTTGACGTTCAAAAATGAAAAACAGTAACATTCGGCTCCGTGCGATGATAAAATAATTGTCAGATGATTCATTTCACTTTCGGAAGTGGACAGCAGTAACATTCGGCTCCGTTCGATAATGAAATAAATGTCAGATGTTTGAAATGAATAACGGTAATATTCTGCTCCGTACGATGCAAAAATAAATGACAGATTGTTGCTTTAACATTTGGAAATGATTAATGGTATTAATCCGCTCAGTTAGATGCTAAAACAAATAGCGGATGTTTGCTTTCACGTTTGGAAATGGATTAGGATAGTATTCAGCTCCGTAAGATTCTAAAATGAATGTCGGTTGTTTGCTTTTACATTTAAAAATGAATAACGGTATCTTTCGGCTTTTTACAATGCTAAAACAAATGTCGGATGCTAACAAATGTCAGGAAATGCTCCCATTTTCTCATTTCAAACGTAAGTTTTGACCTCCTCAATATATGGGCATCAACTTTTATAATAATATATACGCCTATTTGTCAAGTCTTTAAACACAGAGTAAGATGATTGAATTTTCTATTCATTTGTTTTAGACATGGACATCTGTATCACTTCAATAATGCTTAATATTAATTTGTCTATGTTTAGTAGGACCGATTTAGTTTTTCTAATGTTTTTCCTGATTTTTTTTTTTGTCACCAGATTTTACTTTCGACCACCAGAAAATAAAAATCAATGATATTGGTGGCCCGATAAAACTTAGTGCGGAGCCCTGTGTATTCTATTCTTCATTGTGATCGGCCTATACTTCCAGATTTTCATAATCGCATTGCTGGAAAAAAAAAGTTTCAGTGCTTGCGTTCTCGGGGAAGTAAACTTCGTGAAAGGCAAAAAAAAAAAAATAGTTTAAAAAAAGGCACTACGATGTAGATTGATGTTTTGACAGTGGAGCGTGATTAATGGCAAAGATATAACTGTCAACGTAAGCAGGTGCGCCCCGACGGTTGAGAAATCTACGCGCACGGTATGACTGTCTCGATCAAAAATCAAAACACAGTGGTTAAAGAAAAGCAAATGATGGGGCAGCGCGTAGTGCTATCGTAAAGCACTCCATTGGCACGGGTGCTATGTGCATACCATGTACGTGTGTTGGTAGGTGTTGGGGATTTTCCTTGGCAGCTGTGTATCGGGTAGTTCTTCTTGGGCGCGCGATTGTTCTGGTCTCAGAATATTTACAATCGAGTGTGAAAACATGTGACATGTCTTCGCTGTCCACGCGCGCTTAATCGGAGATGCTGAGTGATGTTTACAATTTCGATTCGAGCAACATGCTGGGAAAAACAATAAGTTAATTAAGATCGGGACATTAGATTTCCCTTCGAGGTAACCGAACTTCGAGTTATCTTTTTCGAGCTACGCGAATTTTAATACACGGAAACTCCATAGGAGCAATCGGGACTTTCATTTTGCCCCCGAGGTAAGTGATATTCGGCTTATCCGACGTCGAGGTATCCGAGTTTGACTGTAGTATCAAACCATTTTATAGATTTTTTTTCCAAATGAAAGCAAGAGAGAGGCATTTTACAGAGGGATACAAACTGAAGAATACTCACACCCAAGATGTGTTCTTGTTGTTGTTAATTCGAGGGGCGGGTGATATATATATATATATATATATATATATATATATACCTACTAAAATATGAGGAATAATTTTATGTAAGAGTTAGAATTGAATTTAGCACAAATGTAAGCTTATTAAAACATGATTGACTGCAGTAATCGTATTAACGAACAGTATAAAGTCTGGCATTTTACATGTTTTACGGCGATTTTTTACGATGGTATCTCATACGTTCATGATTGGATAAGTATTATGATTATGGTTGCTTGATGGATATAGTCAGATGTTCATACTAAAGTTTAGATGCTTATTTTTTATTTTTTTATCGCAGCAGCTAGCTGTCTTACTATTTTTTTTTTCTACGAGGGAGATGCGATCGCAGCTGCGCTGCGGCAGTTGGCATACTTATTTTCCCGTGACGTAACACGACGTATTGTTTGGCCCAATGGCGTTTCTCTGCATAATATTGATCCTTGAAGAAGCCACGCCCACTGGTTTTGACTGTGCGTGGCGACAGGATTGCGTACGATTGGCTAGGGCTATTTTTCCCCCTTCATCATAAGGGCACTGCATAAACCGACTAATTTGCATAATATCGGGAAGACTTAGTTTCCCTTACTTCTTTGAAACAAATAAGGGAAACCGTAGTATTCCAGCATTGATAAACTCGAGCCTACTCTGTTGCTTTTCCTAAATTGATGAAGACCAGCAAACTGTACACACATGCGGAGTGAACGCTCATTTACTGGTATTATAAGTGTGTGTTTGAGCATTCAATTATGCAGTGGTCATCTTCCTATATACTAACGACAACTATATCACGAAATCATCAACATCACATTTCTGAAAATCACTGGCCTGGCATGTATTTGGTCCTTTATTCTCAGGATGCAAGAATTCTATAGATCATTTTTTTTTCAGTGAATACGCAATCAGTGTGCCGATACATTTCGTCAAACCAATTTACAGCACAAAAATATCATAAACGAAATCAAAGAAAAGGCACCGAGACAAGGAACAAACTTTGTTTTACCGACCTTAACTTCCTCTAATTTCCTTGGCGAACCAGACAAACGTGTGTATAACTGTGTAGGCCTCTGTATAATACAGTGTGATATAATTATACATGAACACTTAATTGTTATAGATTATTATATACATGACATATACCCGCAGACTAGACGTATACGTATATTCAATATTCTGATATTGCGTAACTAATCCGATTACCTGATTCCATCTATCGTTTAACCCGATTCCTACGGATAGAGGCTAGCAAAAATCAAAACCTATGGACAATTACTACATAAAATTTGAAGCAATGGTTGAACGTGCTATCCTTCCGGAGTCTAATTTACATTCTGAAAGAAACGATTCATCAATTCAATTTCCTAACGAGCCTTTATCAGTAATTTCTGCACACGTTTTTGTATTCCTGCAAATGTGTTTTCTCTAAATGTTATTCATCATTATATTCATGCTGCATAATCATTCAGAAATTGTCTAAATTCTTAGTTCATGCAAATAGACATACCATCATCCATCCATTTATTCATTCATCAATAGGTACTTTAGTATTCTGTTAGTTCGTTTTAGGCAATCATTCTTTCGTCCACTTTTAATATGCACCTGAGCCGTTAACCGATATCCTGGCGGTGACGATGTGAGGACGCTATTGCACGAAAGCGGCTGGTGGCGCAGCGAGTTCGATCATTTTTTGCTTATTTTAGGAGAAAGAAAAAAAATCACACTGTATGCCATCTGTAAAATGACAGTATTGTTCCTCACTGATACCCCGTGATCATCGCTGAGACAGATTATTTGCAAATTTTGTCTTAGGCCTATATACGTCACTACAGTCTACTAACTATAGACAGTAAGAATAGCTTGTATTCTGCACACTTACTAGATCGAGATTAGAAAAAAAAACTTAGTGTTCCCATGTATTCTGTCTTATCTTGCTCCGTCATAGCAGTAAAATATTACCTTACGCACCAATCTCTGTCTTCCGTTGTTTTGTTTCTTTATAGCATAATGATTAAAGAATATGAAATGGATATCCATAGATAGCCGAGAAATGAAGATTTTTTTTTTCTTCTAATTTCTTGAATCCATCGGCTTCAACGTTTTGATCATGTGTATATAAAACGAAAGGGGATAAAATCTCGTGCTTGTTTTTTAGTCTTCTATGGTTAATCATACATACACATGTACATAAATTCAATCTGAAAATTAATGGTAGCCATTTGCAAATACTAGTGCAATGTTACGGCAATTAAAAGAAAACAAGAATAAGAAGTAAAATCAATAACATTGTTTCTTTGTGAAATTGACAGCTTAGTTTGTGAAAGAGAAAAAGAATGTAACGTTTCAGAAATGCCCAACATTTGTGATCACTTATCCTGGCTATCGAACATAGTATTGTTGTGGCAGGTGTTTTCGGCTAATGAGGAATTCTATATTTGTAGCCTGGTTTCTGTTCTATTGTTTGGTAACCCCTTGTATATTACTTGAACGTGTTTCTGTGGATATCACTTATTTACGTACCTGTCACTTGTTTTGTTGTTTTTTTTTATATTTTGATTAAATCATGGTTTAGTTGCAAACAAATCCAACCTATTTTGAGGTCAATTTCATCAATCGTGCGGCCTGTGGCACGTTCTGGTTTTTATAAGGTTAACCTCTGAAATGATGTTAGCATAAGTTTCGTTTGCGTAAGATTTCTCATATCAGAGACTGTGAATTCGTTAATTTTGCCTCTCTTGTTGTTGTTGTTGTTGTTTTTTCAGCTTGTGTCATCAGATGGCGGGCATATATTGATGGCTTAACACGATGTCGATTCAAAAGACAATAATTCGTGGCCACCATCAACAGTTGCGCTATCTTCTCCGCGACTGTACCCCGACGTCATTGAATGATCGCGACTCGGCCGGAAACCCGCCTCTGATAACCTGCGCAGTCGGCGATGACGAATCGTGGTCGTGCAGGGTGGCGAGGATTCTACTTCATCACGGAGCAGATGTGAATGCCACTGACTCAAAACGGAAGAGCGCTCTCATGCACGCCTGCCTGCTAGGACGACTCAAATTAGCACGTAGCCTAATCAAATACGTTCCCGACGACCAGGACATCGACATCGCAATGCAAGACGATGACGGCGAAACAGCGCTGCACCATGCAGTCCGGAACGGCAGCATCGAGCTGGTGGAGTTACTCATCCAGCACTGCCATGATCGCCAATCGCTGTTGAACCTTGAAAACGAGCAGGGCGACACGGCGCTCGACATCAGCTTGCTCGAGGGGAAACTCGACATCGCTGTCAAACTCCTCGAGGGTGGAGGCACGTGCGGGAAGAAGCTGTCTGGACTGCGAAGGCTGGACGTCATGGTGCCACGGCTGCGGTCGGAAGTTGAAAAGGAGCCGCCGACTGCCGCTCGTGACCAGAATGAGTCATCGGATGCGGAGACATGCGCGAAGATCGATGAGAGTTGTCTTAGCAAAGCAAACAAACCCTTGAAGAACGGTAATCAATCGCCGAGTTTACGTTACGCCTCGCAATCATCACCACTTTGGGCCGCGGGCCGGCAGGATAATCGCCGGCTCGAGAAGTTATTTAAGGTGAAGTCGGTGCAAAGCACCAAGTCATTTTACAAGCCGGCAGCTCGCGTCGAGCTTACTAACATTGACAAGAGTGGAGATTGTGTTGTGGAGTCGTCCAGGCAACTTGGTGGTCGCCGATCGCGAATCAGCAGGGTAACCTCTCCGTGGCTTGGGCGGCTCCGACGTTCCGGTGTCACCCACTCTCCAGCCAGCCTCTACACGCCAGAGAGCCGACATTCATCGAGAAGGTTGGGAAGAAGGTCCCCGGCTCCACGTCGGTTAAGTGAGACGCCGCAGCTTCGTCATGGCACCACCGACATCGACGATTACCAGTCAACGTCTGGTTGCGATGATCCTGTTGATCGAGAAGGTGATTCAACGTCGCTGCGATCGAATTTTAATTTGCTGCAGGTGGACTTAGGCAATGCCACTGTGGCAGATGACCAGTCACTTAATAACGCTTTTGACGGACGCATAGTCGAGACGGACGTGGATTACAATGAGATATCAGTGCGAGTTCCGAATACCAAATTCAAGCACAGTGACCGGAAATACGGTGGATTTATCGAGACCATCCCCGAGATAGACAGCTGCGCCGCTTCCGTTTTCGATGACTCCTCCTCTCGAACAAAGTTACCAGAATCAGAAAGAAACAATCGACATGGTAGACAGAAATCGATTCAAAACGATAAGCATCACTCGAACGGCCTGTCGTCTCGCTACTTAAACCCAGGCCGACGCGACACGAGACTTTTCAGTGCCAGCAGCAATCGCTCGACGATGACGTGGATGTCGAATACTTCGACGGGGAGATCGATGCTGCAGCAGAAGAAGGCGCAGATAAAGACGATATTTGGGCGCAGCTACGAAGGTCCCAATCGCCTTCTTGATATCGAAAATCGGATCAAGGAATTGCAGGAGGAATTATCGTGGATGGACCGACGTCGGAAAACGAGAGGCGCAAAGTCCAACGAAGGCAAAAACAGCCCCCCGTCTAGTCCCTCTAATAGCATTACCTTTATGATGTCATCAAGTGATCTTAGGAGTAGTGATCATAAGGAAAGGGGCATAGATGGTACTTTGTCTCAAAATTTGTCTAGCGGCAAGTCAAATCATTTTGACGGGCAGTCTAAGTGCGTGATCAAAACCACTTCATCTGAAATTGACAAGTTTCTCAAATACCCTGCACACAACGAGACGGGAGCGACACCAGATGGAGTCGGAGAAGAGCATTTAACAATTTCAAGGCCTGAGCCGGAACAAGTCCGTTTTTGGAGAAGGACGAAGAGTGCTCCGTCTAAGTCCCATCGAGGATCGTCGACGGTGCCCAATCGTACCGACGATGATCGTGACTGCGATTCACAAGCGCTCAGACGATTCCTGCTGAACATAGCCGAGCTCGGGGAGGAGAGAGAGTCATGGCGACGTTTTCATAGCAACCCGCTTAACAACATTCCCGGGCACTACCAACTGATTTGGGAAAGGCCTTCCGCAACGGCCTCGAGAAACTTTCAAGCAAAGAAAATGGTTACCAGACCAGAGCGTGGGTTTGGCCTGCCTAAGAAATGAACAATGTAAATTCTGAAAAGATGTGAAAATGACATTCAAATGAATAGATAACGTTTTGAGTGCCGGTCATGGACAAGTCAAAGACTGAAAGTTAGAAAAGTTGATTCGTTGTCCCCTTTTTCCCCGCATCTCAATTTGCAATTATTAAAATGGTCACCTCATTGTTTCATCATTAATTTTCTGCGGACGTTTGGCAATGTTGTAGACATCATAAACTGTTTTGGCATAATGTGTTGCAATAGAATTTGAGCGTTAGGACCAATTCTGGACAAAAGCGACGTCGGACGTGCAATGTCCAACTAAATGATTGTATTCACATTTCACAATACTTTACAAGCATCCTCATAGTAGTATTGTATTCACTGCGTTGTATTTTTACTAAAATTATTGCGGTGGTTTTCATTACAAGACTAAAACTTGTTACTGAAGGATGCGCAACTGTCCAGTTGAAATTGGATGGTAGAAGGCTTTCAGTGTGCAGATTGTAGCTTAAGTCGAAATGGGAAAGTATAGACCTGTTACAAAGCACCACTACTTGTAGTGGGCAATAATAATTTTGTTTTAACTGACAATTGATCTCACAAACTTTAAGTGTCAGATCACGAAATCTTACGGAGCAAAGGATAAGTACCCCTTCTTTGATTACCGTTGTCCTAGATGAACTGACTGACGCTCAACTCTTCAGGCAAATAACTCACTAGAAATGGCACTATTGAAGTATATTGTTTTATTTTACAAATGTAGGGTGTTTCCCTGCAATTCAATGTTTCTCTAAAATGATTGTTGTTGGTGACAGCTTTGATGGTTGATCTTGAGCTTATTTTGATATTTTCCGGAGTTCATGAGTAAGTAATTATAGTACACTTTATATCATTCATGCTGTTTTATTGTAAAGTGTATTGATACTTTCTCTGCAGATGACATGCGCTAAAAACGTCTGGGTCATCATTATTGTACATTGTATTATCATTATCGAGTTTAAGATGAAATCTTCATCTGAAAACATTTGAAATCATTAAACACTACAAGCGAAGCTGCTAAAAAGCATCTTAATCTACTTTTGTTAAATTGAGAGGCATTGAGAGTTCGAACATTTTAGTTAAGTTTTTTTATTAGAGAGTAATTAAGTTTTCATTTTTCAAAGCTATCTTTTGAATTCATGATCCCATGCTTGATTTCATTTATTTTCATAGTTTCTTTTTATTCACGTCAATTTGTTACAACCTTCTGCACCATTTTGAAGCAATCACTGTAAAATATTTCAAAGGGGATCCTACCTGTTCAAAGTTAGTTTGATAAAAATAAAGAGTAAATTTCAGTAACCACAACTGCACAGTGAACATTTGATCAAAATTGAATGGGAATTAATGAAGTTAGACATTGTGAACTTTCGCCAATTTTCACAAAACACTTCCCAAACAGTCAATACGAATATGAAAATGAGTTGGTAATGTTATCTCTCACAACTTTTAATATAGTTTGAACACAAAATCTTGAAATTTGGGTGGTTCGTTTTCATAAAACGCATTTATGCACCAGTCTCAAATCCTGGGATATCTGACTTATTATCATTATTCTGAATTTGTTCAGCCAGAAATGAGGAATTTTCGTCAATATATTGTACACGACCAATATGAAATTGCGTTAGTAATGGCATCATCATCTCAATCATGTGCATATTCATATCGTATATTGCAAAATTTAGGAAAACTTTACAAATTCATAACTTTAATGATATTTATCCGATTTCGAGAAAGCATAGTAGTGAAAAATAAAAGTGACACTTCACAATGTCAAAATTTCTGCAATTTTAATCCGAATTTGATGAAATATCGCTTGCGCCTATCTCACTCCTTTCTTTTCAGACCAACTTATCTCAGTCATATGCATATTTATATCGTATATTGCAAAATTTAGGAAAACTTCACAAATACATAAGTTTAATGATATTTATCCGATTTCGAGAAAGTTTTCACTTTTGAGGTTAGAAATCATAGTAGTGAAAAATAAAAGTGAAACTTCACAATGTCAAAATTTCTGCAATTTTAATCCGAATTTGAAAAAAATATTCTCTCTTGCGCCTATTTCACTCCTTTCTTTTCAGACTAACTTTTAACTGGTCTGGAATTCCCCATCAAATTACATATTCTGCGTAGTGATAGTTGCTATTTGTTGTGCTGGACATTGCAATGATCATGTATGATTTAGGTGTACGTATATGATTTGTGACTCTTTCTCATGGAAGCCTCATAAAATCACCGACAATACTGACCGAAGATTTTTCTGATTTTTATTTCATTGAATTAGCCACCCTCCAAGCTTTTCAAATATAAGCTGGTATTCATTCTTCCTCCAAGTTTTGTTCCGAACAGCTATCATAGAACGTGCATGAAAGTTGGCCACCACCGACATGGGTTCGAGAATAGCGGCTTTGAAGTTTCCTTGTAATCACTTGTAATCACGCACGACGGGTATTTAGAATTTCAGAGCAGAGAGCAATTCCAAGCACCATTGTAGACATCCTTGAACACTTTTGAACTTCAAACATATTGCACTTTGTATAGATTTTGACATTTGGAAGAGAAGTAAATAATCTATCTGACGTTGGGTTTTCCTACACATAATGTATCAAAATGCCTTAAGTTCTTTCATTACAAATGAAATTACGGGTATATTATTCAGCAGATTACTAGGTTGACATACTGGCGACTTCACACCGGTAACAAAGTGACGGGTAACATCTAATATTTCGCTTTAAATAGCCTACATGACTACCATTTGATAAACCCATAATTTTCTCTAATTCATATGCTCTTGTGTGTGATAATCGTTGTTTCCTACTATTCAATACGTTACTAAAATGTGTGCGAATACCATGTTACAAGACGGCCCGTAATATAAAAGTTATTTATATCTCACACCAAGTTTGAATACGCTGTCATTTTGTTGTTGTTATTTTTCTGTCTAGAAACTGCATAACTCAAACGCAGGCCCATGAAACAGATGATGTGGAAACTGTTTTATGATCTCGGGATGGTGCATGAGAGTCTACGAATACCTACACGAGGAGAATTCGGTTCAAAAATTAACTGGTTGTAGCTGAAGTGAATAATATTATCAGCCAATCCTGTATCAGTGAATTTTACATAGAGCTTACAGACCAACAAAATTAAGGCATTTCTTTAGGATTGAGCAATTATTGCCGATCATAAATGCAAATGCTTTCACTAATATAGTATAATATGTATATATATATATATATATATATATATATATATATATGTGTGTGTGTGTGTGTGTGTGTGTGTGTGTGTGTGTGCGTGTGTGCGTGTGTGTATATATGGATCAGGACAATTTCCTACTCCCATCGGAGATAGAAGAAGAAAACTCAATTGACTTTTATAAATTCATGAAAGCCGAAAACAAACAAACAAACAAACAAACAAACAAATAAACAAAAAGAAGAATTAAAAGAAAGGAAAGAAACACATCAGAAGAAAACGAAGATGCGTTGAAGGGTTTTGGCTTATTAACGCATTCTGCAATGCTTTAAATTCTAATGTAAACCTTTTGACATGAGCATCATACTTACATATTGTTTCTTCTTTGCATGATAATGTTAGTTCAAGCTTCTCAAACGAGTTTGCATAGTTACTTTGTGAGACCGCTCCATCTAAAAAGATCAAACTTACCCTTTCCTCTTTTCCCCTTTTCCCCTCCTTAAAGAGGAATTTTAAGTTCTAAGTTCGTTTGATAAGAAGAGTTAAATCGTGTAAGTACAACAGTGGAAAATTAATAAAAATTCGATGAAAATTAAGAAAAATTCTATGAAATTGTGATTTTCCGCTAATTTCCGCAGAACAGCAGGTCTCGTAAAATTTATATGAATATGCAAAATTTGGTTAATGAGTGGGCTGATGATGTCGTATCTCACAATTTTTAATTGATTGTGTGAAAAAAAAATGGCGAAATTCAATGTTTCTGCTATTAGCTGGTAAAAGATTATGTCATTCATGGTTGGATAGTTTCAGAATAATGATTAATTAGATATAGGATTTGAGACATGAACGTAATTGAATTAAAAACTGAAAATTCCAACATTTTTACAAACTATATGGAAAGTTGTAAGGGGATGACATCATCACTTCAGTATTTACATATCAATATTGAGTAAGTTATTATAAATTTTTCCTGAAGAATTAGCGAAACTTCCTTATTTTTCAGACTAACTCTCAAGTGCACAGAAATACCCCTTTATCAAGTAAACATTCATAATAAGTGACAAAAGTAAAACCTCACTAGATTGTTCGGGTCGAAAATATGAAACTCAGGGGAAAAACTCACCTGAACAAGTTCATCAAAATCGAACAAAAAGTGAACAACTTATGGAAATCCTAAGTTTTACATGCCTCATTTTCAAAAGAGTGATAGTGATTGCAAATACATTTGCATATTAAATGAGATGATGATGATAACATTGCCTTTCAAGTCCTACGTGATCAGCACACAAATAGACACTAAATCGTTTAACTTTTTTATAATAAAATAAAGAAAAGTAATCACTAACAATAGAAATAAACTGAAGCAATGAAAATTCCGAATAACTTAACTATAATCTATGGCTTCCATGTGACGGTAGTGCTAGTTTGCCTGCATCGATCACAGAATTTTGGTAGGTGTAGACAAAATTATGGGAATTGTTCGCATCAGTTCTAAGGCAGCGACCACCGAAGACGTCGTACCCTGAATTACTGTGCGTGTGTGGTTGTTTCAAATATGATCACTATGAAACCAGTTGATTTTATAATGATTTTATGTCTAATATTTATAAACTTCAACTTTACTCTACTGCTTAATTTTACCACGGAGGACCATTCGGTTTAAAGGTATTCCGGTCTGTGTAGGTTATAATATACATGCGTTATGAGCTCCCACACCAGTCCTTGTGCTAGCTAAAACGCGTGTACCTCAACTTACACGTCATCTTCTCCTTCTCATCTTCCCCAATCATCTTTCTATAATTGTATCCGTCTCTTCTCCCTCTCATTTTATCTCTGTCTTCAATACTTCCATTCTCTCTCTCTCTCTCTCTCTCTCTCTTCATCTTTAAGGTCTCTTTCTCTTGTTTTTAACCTTAAAATGAGCGCAGACGACCGCTAACGATCACACACCATTCCACATTCTTCTGATTCGTAACTTAATCTGTCATATTTACTCTTTTCCTCACTTTCGTTGACTAACACGTCCATCTTAGTCCCTGTTTTCGTCAATCTTTCTTGTCTTCTTCTTCTTCTTCCTTTTCGCCAATCTCCATGCGCATCTCAGTGAGAGCCCTTCTCGCTGTCTCTTTTTTGGGGGGTTATCGGAACCGGGAAAACAAATTTTCGCAGGAAGATCTATTACCCTTCGCTTTCGCGATGGTCGATACTTTTGCCGCTCCGCGCTGAAGGTGTACTTGTTGACAAGACTTTTGACAGGCGCACGTGAGAAAACAAACTCGACTGCATCGCAAAACAAAAGAAAAATAAGACAGAAAGGGAAAGGGAGAGGAAGGGCGATCGGGGGGAGTATTCCATTTCCACTCACACACCTCAACGCGGCTATCCGAGACGAATCGCGCAGGTATTTGGAAATGTAACAGTTTATTTAAGTCTCCAGGCGGCGATTAAATGGCCATGTATACACCCATCTTCACGCCGTGTTTGACTTGGTTGCCGTACGCTCTTCCTCTCCCCTCCATCTCCCTCTATCTCTTTAGCTCTCACTCCCTCTGTCACCCCCCCCCCCCTCTCTCTCTCTCTCTCTCTCTTTCCTTTTCTCCCTCTCGGTAATCCAATGGTCGGAGTTGAGGTCCGGTTAACGACTCGCGTTTGGCGACATCGCGATGTCTTCACACAGGCCGAATAGATGCGAGCATTATTAGTGATGCACCAAATTGTGGCATGTAAAAATACACATACACACTTATTACATTGTATAGTACTTTCGTGCGGTCTGTCAGTTTGTTTTATTTTGTATATATAATATATATATATATATATATATATATATATATATATATATATGTGTGTGTGTGTGTGTGTGTGTGTGTGTGTGTGTGCGCGCGGGGGGGGGGATAGATGTGGTGCCTTATTTAATGGAGTACGTTTAATTACTCTGGATTCAACAGAAAAAAAGTACCCCGAAATGCATTAAAATGGATATGTCATCTTTAATGCCTTTTAACTTATTTAAGATAAATCATTGCGTACAATCGTACATTTGTAGGAATTTGTGTAATTGTTAACATTGTTATTACTATTGTGTGTGTGTGTGGAAAGGGGGAGTAAAACCTCCTTGGTTTTGCCGTCTGCAACTTTTTATTGTGCATTACGGATCAATAATGTGTTTGATCTGACGATGACTGTGATAACATCAACAACAAAAAAATGATGAACGTTCCTGATGGGACAGTTCTACAGTTAATATTTGATGAAGAGGCGCTTTTTCGTCTCCAGACATTGATCAGCGTGGTACGATTTATAGGTCTCTGACGAACACACTCAGATACACACAGACACACACCCACACACCCACACACACACACCCACACACATGCATTATGTGCAGAACGAACATACAAACTCTTTCTCTCATCTGCATCATAAATGTCAAAATTTTAATTTCCAGTCAAAATCTACACCATGACATCCAACACTCCTACTCCGCTACCTTGAGGTCTCTTAACGGACCGGCATTCTGGATTACACAACACACAATATGGAGTGCGTTGTAGCTGCTATAGTCCTGATTACATCCTTGTGTACGCACCGGGGCAAAATGTTTGCGCCTCTTCAATGTAACAAGAGTGCTGGGAAGAGGCGGGAAAAATAATGAGTGGAAGGAGCTAAATCAACCAGGAATGATGTCGTCTGTAACGAAAAGAATCGTGTGACACCCCCCCCCCCCCCCCCCAGCATGAGGGTGTGACGGCGAGCTTTTTCCTCTTAACTAGTGTCAAGAGGTTGCTTCTTCCTAACTGCTTATTAGAGCACTCTGTGTCACTTTCGGATCGAAAAATGTTCCATCTTCGTGAATGAGGAAAGCAGTAGAGTCGGACTTTCCAGTGAGATGCATAATAAATCATTCCCCCCCCCCCCCCCTACGGGCACTGGAGGATACTGTGGATACATCAGTGTTTATACGCCGCCGCCACAGCCGAGACCACCTCGTCATTTTGTGTGTTCAATACTCTTCTTGACGGGTGCTATTCAAATCCAATTCAGAGGTTTTATTCAGCATTAAAAAAACTATCTAGCCACCAATTACAATTGGAGGTAGCGCCCTCACCAGTTCCGTCTCTATACAGTCTGATCTCTCCTATCCGGCCTCCCTTTATCCGGATCTCTCTATTATCCGGATGCGATCTCGGCGTGATATTTTTCTTTTCAA
The DNA here is from genome assembly GCF_040938485.1 of Diadema antillarum. Classification (NCBI taxonomy): domain Eukaryota; kingdom Metazoa; phylum Echinodermata; class Echinoidea; order Diadematoida; family Diadematidae; genus Diadema; species Diadema antillarum. The sequence continues at coordinate 142,371 of NW_027271676.1, forward strand.
TCTATGGGGGAAGGGGATTTCAAACTCAACAAAATTCCTACACGAACTCATATGAATGACATAATTATTCCCAACATAATCAACATATTACATTTACATCCAATTTTCATCTAAATAATATCATGCATCGACACATTCACTACCCCTAAATCACTGCTGTGCAGTGTACGCTACCTGCAATATGCTACTTGTAGGCCTATCGCAACTGGTGAGACAGGTGCGTGTGTTAAACATTGAGTCTCCAATATCCGGCCAAATTCCTTATCCAGATGAGCGCCGGTCCCGGCATGTCCGGATAAGAGAGGTCGGACTGTACAGTCATGAAAAAAAAAAAGTTGTAATGTAGACGGTCTGCTAGTTCGCCCTCTATACTAGCCACATTTTGTGACGGATTTAGATGAAGTTCGTACAGGGGCATATAATGATTGGCAATCAATGTGAACATTACTTCTATAATTCATGGTGATGCTGCCCCTAATATGTGGCCTTTTGCAGTGTCAAAGGCAGTGACCATAGATGTCATATTTCATGGCAAACTTAGGCCAATCGTTTTTGGTGATGTTGCCCCCAATGTTCCCCATTTTAGAGGGTCAAAGGTAATATTTTGGTGGGTGTCTTTCTTTTTAAAGCTGGGATTCTTGGAAGATTTTACTCAAAGTCGATATGCTTGAAAATCTAGCCGCAAGTAAATTTTGGTGGTAGAGTCCTCACTGGTAGAGTTTTGAGGGTTTCTAAGTCTGCGGCGCTCTACTGGCCACATTTCTCGACGCATTTCGTTCAGGTTTTGTACCATTAAATTTTGACCTTTACTAAATTTTGTTATGCTACCCAATATGTTCCTCATTTTTATTTTGCCAAGGCAGGCATCATATTTCTTGTGTATGCTCTACCATCTACATTTCTTCTTTTTTTTTTTCTCAAAAATTAAGTAGACCTGCATCGCGGTGAATTTCAGACCAATGTTGTTTCCGGTTTCTGGTAATAGTCGAAGCAGGGGGTTCCACCTCCCTGATCGAACCTGGTCGAAGGGGGTATCAGTATTATAAGCCCGATCCCGGCCTCTCCGCCCCCGATTCGGCAGCACCTTCCTATTTCATTCAATGGCATTTGATGCTTGGATTTTGACGGGATTTGCTGGTGTCCAGGGGTGGCAGGCCAAAATATGACTTGAAACACTAGCCAATCAGAAACCTACGGACAAATTTCCAAGCACTGCTAAGTCTGTAGAGCCTGCATGCCAGGTACGGGACAGAGCGCAGATTGGCAACAGCCAATCAGATGTCAGCATATTATTGGCAACAACCAATCAGATGTCAGCATATTATTGCCAACAACCAATCAGATGTCAGCATATTATTGGCAACAACCAATCAGATGTCAGCATGTTATTGGCAACAACCAATCAGATGTCAGCATATTATTGGCAACAACCAATCAGATGCCAACATAGTCTTATTGCCATGAGAGCTCCCCTGTGAGAATTCATTCATAGTACTCAGTGAAGTATCAGTAAAAAGCAACCTTGCCCATGATATTCACGCTGTCACAAACAGACACAAGCATTAAAAAAAAACCCACACCATCATATTTATAGCCACAAAGAAGCTGAGAATGGTTTACACTGATACAATATGATTTACTGTATCTGATAAAACGTCAGTCTTTTTGCAACAAAGAAGATAACAGAGAGACAACTGGAGTATAGGAGAGAATGAAGAAAAAACAACAACCCTGTCTTTGATGGGGTAATGTTACATAATTATAAGATTGCACTCTTTATTCCTATGTTTTTTTTCTATGTGGAGCAAGGAATAAATCATTTATGTCTGCAATAGCACACAATTGAGCACAGTCACATTATTTACATGGAGCTGTCAAGTATCAAACAAGTATTAAGAAAAAAAAGTAAAAAAAAAATCGAAAATATGACTTTTTTTTCATGTTGCAACGGGTGATTACTGGCATTAGAGTGCCACAAGGAGTTGGAATGTTTTCCTCTTACTGTAGAACATTCTCGTATAGGCAATAACTGGGTCATGGAGGGCATAATGTTTACCGCCTTCGCATAAAGCGAGGCCAATTAGTCGATGTTGGATTCCAAACGCCCTCGAACTTAGCACGCCATAATTGATATCGTCCTCGGGCCGTTTCTCAGTAATTAAAAACTCATGCTCGACATTTGCCCGCGGATGATGGAAGCATTCAAACACAAAGCGTTCCTTCAAGATTAAACACAAAAAGAAGGAAAAATCAGTTAATCACTGTCAGTGGTACGACGGTATAAAGAGGACGCACGCATGCCCAGCAGTTATTGCATATTAAGGAGACACATTATCTTCCGAACCGCTCAAAGATTAATCTTATCATGTTTGAATCTACTTATGAAGTCATTAGCGTATTTACTCCTACCCCAATCCTTCACGTTCCTAACTCGCGACTACCAACCCATTGATTTAGGAGTCTGATTAAAACCGCGCTTCTTCTGAGTTGATTTGATTTTTTTCTTTACTGACAGTTTGAAGCCGTCTGCAACCCATTAGACGCTTACACAATCAGCCACCTTCTGAATTGTTGCTTTATCTTGACGTCTGTTCCACAATGCTGTCCCTTAAAATCGAGTTATTTTGTCAAGAAAACATCTCTGCTGTTTACCGACTACTCGCATCCAATAATTGTCTACATAGAGGTTCAGTTTGAGATGATATGAGTTGATAAGATATTGTATTATTGGATGTCAAATTGAATTTCGATTTGCGTGTACGCGTCACATTGCCTACGTTAGACAAGTAGACACAATATCGTTATGTTGCATGATTAGTACCATCAAGGGAAAAAAAACGATGGAAAAAGTCAAACAAGTCACCAAATCACATTGACATTTGAATGACGTTCAAAGGGAAGCAATTCAGTGTCCCACAGTGTGCTCACATAATCGACTCTGTAAACACACTCCGGAACACACTGTAACTAACCCTGGATCACCACAGTGTGGTCACAGAGTAAACCTTGTGAACACACTGTGAGACATTGTGTAGTTCACACTATCAAAATATTTCAACTTTTAGCACGGTGTTACATAATAACTGTGTCATGCCAAGAATGGAATTAATGAACGAATTAAACATGATTTGATAAAACGCATCTCCACTGCTTAATATGTCATCTTTAAAACATCCATTTGTACATAACATTCCCTAACTCTATCTCGTCACCCCCATATACACGCATACCCCCTCCCCTGCCCACACACACACACACAAACACACATACACACATACTCACATGTTGAGGAAATGAGTTCAGGAAAATCAAAACACTACAGAGAAGAGAAGGAAAAAGAAACAAAATAAACATGATGAAGAAATAAGAAAATGAGAGAAAAAAAACATCAAGGAGATGACATGATCGAAATAGAGAGAGCTTTCCAAGGCCTGGGATGAACCTAACAAGTTTGTATGTGTGAATGTGTGTGTGTGTTGTGTGTATGTTTGCGTTGGTGTGTGTGTGTGGGGGGGGGGGAGGTGTAAGGATATATGTGTGCGTGTGTGTGTGTGTGTGTGTGTGCGCGCTACCGCTGTATTAACATGTCGTTATTAAAGGGTATCGGAGGCATCGATTCCACGAATCCTTCGAACGCATTTTCCTATTAGTCACCACATACGACCCACTTCACTGCAGACTTACAAACCTAATTGAAATTCAATATCCGATGCATGTATCCACTTGGTAATCAAAACCGAAAAACAGTTGATAAGACACATGCAGAGCTAAAGTAGGATGAAAGAAGCCAAGCTTTACATTGAGAGTAACACTCACGAAGACCATCGTGGGTCATAGGCGGTGACAGAAACGCGATATAGTGAAAACCAGTTTACAAATCACGAATCTAGATATGCCGACTTCAACACAAGGTCCTTTTTTTTCCCACTCGAGTCAAGCACTCCTTGAACCAGAGACTATCAATGGCTGTGAAACAGCAGCGAAAAGGTCAGAAGAAACAGATTTCAAACCCTTTACATCTTGAAGAATGAAAAAGGAATCTGTTTTCTGTTATCATTCTGATCCGATTTTAAAGGGTTAATTCTCAGTTCAAAGATAAGAAGCTTACTTTCCATTTTCGTTCCGGAAGCAATGACGTAAATGCTTACCAAAGGTCATCAGAGTCCACAGTGAACCCAGTGAGGGCGCTTTCATTTCATTCGTTATGCAAACCAAGAAAACAATACAATGGCCAAAAGTAGCCGTTTCAGGGATTGATGGATGATCCAGCAAAAGTCGGTGGTCTTTCGCAACCCTCCACCCCCAACGTTAAAAGGGACAAGCCGCTGACTTCTGTCCCGATATTCAGTTTACAGTAATGAGTATCTCCCCGGAACTCCCCCCCCCCCACCCCGCCCTTAAATAAACTGATGGAGGAAATGGGTCACAAATAACGGAGACTACACAGTTTTACCAAGGAGGACCTCCCTGGTTTTACCAAATAAGCACGACTTAAATCATTGGCAGTGACAATACCAGTCAGATTTGTATGGCACTTCCAAAGTAGCCACATTCTGAGGACGTTTTTCATTTCATTTTCATTTCATTTTTATCTAATTTGGTTCACAAAAAAGTCCATATTCCAGGTTAGGGAAACACAAGCAATTTGCCAGTCTGTATAGAAAATAATTTGAGTTTCCAATCTTGACGATGTTACAAACAGAACGACAACCCCATGTCTATCTTATTCATTAGGAAGGTGTGTGGACACCATATCAAAAGTAGATAAAAAAATAAAAGTTTCTTAATTGAGCGTCTTATGCTAAACTCGGCTAAACTCGGCAAAACTAAATTCTACTGATGGCTGTAAGTATTCCGCACGCAAGCTGAAAAGAGGGTTGAATCCAAGGAGGTGAAAGAGAAAGAAAGAGAGAGACGGGGTGGAGACGGAAAGAGAAAGAGAGGTAGGTGAGAGAGACCCACTTTCTGCTAATTTTTCTGTCTCGATATATTCCAATCATTCACAAAAAAGATGAAAAAGGCCTGAAACTAGTGTTCCAACTCTGTCACCTCTTTTTCAGGAGTTTTCCTTTGAAGAGCCTATGGAAATAGACGCTTTATCCTGCTTTCTTCCTCCAAGTGAATCTAAAACAAAACAAAACAAAACAAAACTCTCTCCATTCACATCTTTGTTTTGGTTTGTTTTTACCCCAAACTCGAGGCCCGTTTCGAATGGACATCACTGCACTTACTGTAAATCATAATAAGAGCAGTTACCACATCAACGCCTTTACGGTTCACAACTATTTGGTCGAATCCTAATTAATACTTCAACTGACGTTCGTGCAACTTAAACTAATGTAGACATCTTGACGAAACGGGTCGTTGGAATTTTCCCCAACCTGCCACCTATTTTAATTTCCGTTATCCTATGCTGTTCTTTTTTTTTTCATATGTAAGATGTCAAAGTGTGCTACATTGTTCAAATTGTCGTTCAACATCCAAAAAGAAGTAAAAAACTGAGGGTTTTTTTTTTATCCAACGAATATCATCGGCTAAGGTTGCGCGTCTCCCGAAGCTCGAAGCTACGGATATCGTGTCTCTACAAACGACGCGGTGATTGATTACAGCGTAAAGGTACCCCGCAAAGTAAAGCCGTTGTGTTGCGAGGTGGCGAATCGTGCTCCTACTGACTTCATCCCGGGGCGATGTGAGCGAGCTCGCCCAACAGCGAGCCTCGGTGTGGGTTGACGACGTCGTGCTAGAGAGAGAGAAAAAAAATATGAAAAATAAAAGATGATGCGCTCATTTTACACTACGCCTTTTGCCACCATCTATCTAAACATCTGCGGGTATTTGTTTCAACCTTTCCATTACCGAGTTGAAGAATGTTCACGCGAGGGTATTGTCGACGGCAAATCACATCTAACACTTGTCGAAGTCAGCAATGCAACAGGAATAACGTGCTCTTCGCATGCAGCTTTGTATAATGACTATAGAAGCATCCTGTAGTTTTACACAGGAGTGTTTCAATATTATGAAATGCCCAGTTAAGAAAAATAAAAGCCCCTTCCCCGGAGTTAATATATCCCCAAGCCCCGGTAAAACTTTCATTAAAAGGGTGGGGATGAGTTTATATCATCATTTGTCGAAACTGTCTGTCGAATCATGCCTTGAGATAGGTCTGAGAATTTTTATACAGCATTATTATGAAGAATTTTATTGCAAAACGAGCTAACTCCATTATTGTTAAGTTGAGTTATTTGTGATTAAAGCTGCTAAAAAACAAGGAAAACAAAAAAAAACCGGGATATTTTTAAGCATAACTTCTAGAATATTCCTTGTTATGTTACAAGTGAGGTATTACCGAAAATGCTTTATTTTGTTCTATCTGATGATGGACTTACTTTAAAAACACTAGCGCTTAGCCCATTTTGCAATAAGAGTCTTCATTTATTATAGAATGGTAACTTGTGATATTAGTAAACTTATTACTCGACATAAAAAATCTTCTCAGAAGATATCAAAAATTCTAACAGACATTCAACTTTTTGTCAATTTGGTACATCCTATGGCATCTGAAGGTCCGACATGGTATCCTATGAATTTCTCAGAGAGGATCTAGACTAAGACTGAAAAATGTGAAACAAATAGAATCAGTTTGACACAATTCCCTCCTCAATACACTCCCTGCAAAACGACACTTTTTACAGAGGCAGTGGGTATGAAGAGCGATTTAATACTATTTACTCAGATTCCTCTTTTCTTTACAGTCAAACCTATCTATAGCGGTCACTCAAGGGAGAGGAATATAGCGGCCATTATAGACAGGTATCCTCTATAGACAGGATCGTTAGCATGGCTTTTTCTCTTGGGAGGATATTTTTTTCGGCTGTATACAGCAGGCGGCCGCTATGGCAGATTTGAATGTATAATGTTCTTTTTGAACAATGAATGAACTTTGTCGCACAATGTCTTCCTAACAGGTGGATCCAGAGTGTTATCTATCTATCTATCTATCTATCTATCTATCTATCTATCTATCTATTTATCTATCTACCTATATATATATATGTATATATATATATATATATATATATATATATATATATATATATATATATATGTACATTTATTTATATATACATCTGTCAACCAATCACCTAATCATTTCCCAATGTATGTCACATGACTCTTAACATTTTGTCTGAACTGGCCAAAGAGATAGCGGCGGCATCCCGGCATGTTTCTTTGCTCGTTTGCCCAACACGTTGTCGCGCCAGGCCACTATTGTCTTTCGATTAGATCCTACAACGACTTTGCAAAGAGGGCCCCGGAAAGAACCAGAAATTACACCGTCTTCCTCGACGGCGAGGCATTTCTTGTTTTCACTCCCGTTCCGAAATTGTTGCTGAGAGCACTAACATGTCACGAATGTTTACTAAATATTCGAGACGGCAGTATTGATCTAATCTAATTTGACTATGCAATGACGCACATGAAAGAAAGGAATTAAACAAAAATGCATTGACATTAGTAAGCTCAGACCCCCCCCCCCCCATTTTCACCATAATGTCAACTTTAGATTCCCAACCCCGAGGCCTGCCAGTCGAGAAATTCAAATCCAACACTTCTTCTGCGATCTGAAAAA